>NC_091824.1:79900134-79925134 GCF_038994185.2 Dermacentor albipictus
GGGCCACTGCGTTATCGCCCCATCGCCCCGCGAAGAAAGCAGACCGCGCAAAGCACAGGGATGCGCGCATTTCTGGAACTGCGAAACGCCCTCCACTCTTTTTCTTGAGAGCCGACAGCATATAGTTGCGGCCACGGTTCGCTCGTTGCAGCTCATATTGAGCGAGATAGTACACGCGGTGGCTTGCTGCAACAACCGGAATATATATCCTGCTTTTGCTCAAGCTTCAAAAGTTTATTGTCCTGCGTATCTTTGATGAATATACGTCATAAAAAATTTTTTTTGACAGGCAGGCACATTTGAACCATCTAGATTATGCAGGATGCAAATATGGGCGAGTGTGTCTTGACCCGTGGCAAATAAGCAAAAGCGCACTACAAAAGAATACGAGGGGAGACGCAGACGCAACAAAAGCGCTTTGACGTTGCGCTTGTGTCTACATCTTCCTTCGTCTTCGCCTCTAGTGCACTGTTGCTTATTTGCCGTGGATGTATATTGTGTTTGGCGTTGATGTATAGTTCTGGTTGATACAGATAGTTTCAGAGTTGTTTTAAAGAATAAATGATGTGTGTTTAAAACAACTGTAAGCACTTGCTATACCGCCCTGTTTCACGATCGCCGGAAAGATTCGAGCGCACTAACTTTGGCGCAGACATAGTAACTAATCTGGCGTTGTAGTACATGCATACTGCCTGCTGGAGTTCAAGACACTTCGTAGTGCAAATTGATAAGGTGGGTGCATCAAATAAATAAATAAATAAATAAATAAATAAATAAATAAATAAATAAATAAATAAATAAATAAATAAATAAATAAGTGTACTTTCGCGTTTCAGTGCAGCACAAAAGGCACCCATGAGCAAGTGCACTAGTTGGGAGAGCCAGGGCGAACATCAATTCGGTGATTTAGGCGCACAAAGATCTACTACCACATCACGAATTTTGGTTCTCAGATATCTCTTACCCTTCATGGCGACTCGTAGCTTTAAAAATTGAACTTTTTGTTGAGGTAATCATTAGTAAACGAGATATGTTTATACTAGCGGCATAACAATAAGCGTTATACCAAATCTACTCTCGGTACCCTGGCTATATTCAAGCGTATGCAGATGGTTCTTGCCAAGCAAATTCTGCTATATACAGCTACCTTTGTCATTCCAGAACGGAACCAAATACAAACTTTGAAGCTATCTCACATGACGTCATCACAAGCAGCAGAGCTTTTTGCTATATTGTCTTTGCTACGCTACATAAATTCAATGCAGAGAGGGGAACAATGGCTCATCCTTTGTGACTCGCAGGTAGCTTTGTCTTCACTTCATAGTGACATCAGCAATTCGAAAATCATGGCGTTAGTTAACAAGATACTTAAGGAGCTCACAAAAGCAAGTGAAGAAAATCGCACAGTAATGTTCCAATATATACCTGGCCACTGCAATATCCCTGGAATTTTGCAGGAGAAAAGGCGGCTGGACAAGCACATGTTAAAAACGCCACACATGGTTTCCCTCTTACACAAGGCAAATTGCGCCGCATACTGCGACATATATAAGCCTCGTGGTTGCTAAGTGACATGGTTTGACCAGAACTCGAAATCTTCAGATTTATTTCACATTGACCTATCACTTCGATTTAAAATCTCGTCCACATTAAATACAACGAGAGCCTTTGAAACGCTGATTCACCGTTTGCTGCTCGGTATCACGTACACAAAACACTTTCTGCATAAAATTTCAAGAGCTGATCATGCGGAATACACTTGTGGCCACGCCGATGAAGATGTACAGCATCTTCTGCTAGAATGTCCGCGACACGACTCACACAGACAGCGCTTAGCCCTTGATTTAGCGGCATTAGATCGCAGGCCCTTCAGCCTCAGGAAGATCTTAGGTCGTCGGCCAAGATACTCTTCGCAAAGACTACCATTACTGGCCCTTCAAAACTTTCTAGAAGCGAGCAGCATTCTCGGAAAGTATTGAGTGGAGTGCTTAAATGTGATGGCGCATCCTTTTTCCTTTACCTAAACTTTCCCAATTTTTCCAATCCAATGCCTGGTTTTTTGTAACTTCATAAGAATTTAATCCGTGACTTCTTATGCGCCCTTCATTTAGTATAGCTAAGTGACAGGACTTTGTGTTTACTTTAGTGTAGATATGTGACTGGACTTTGTGTACTTATATTACCGAAATTTGTGTGGTGATTTCACCAAGTTTGTTCTGATTTATTCTTTTTTATATCGCTATGTGAAATGGAGTAGCCGGCGGCAGTTAAAGGGTACAACATCTCCTAAATACCATATAATAAATAAATAAATAAATAAATAAATAAATAAATAAATAAATAAATAAATAAATAAAAAGTAAATAAATAAAACAATAAATAAATAAATAAATCACTTGAAATGCATCATGTCAATCACGATGAAAAATACGGAGCGTGCGAGAAAAGAACCACCTTTTTACAAGTTAGCCGAAGCCTTGCTTCTGGGAAAACTCACCGTTTGGACATGCCCTACGCGTAGCCTGAGTAACCTTAGGCGCGCCTCTGCTGCGAGCGTGTTGGCCACAGCAGTCGCTGAAAGACGGCTGACTCTGACACTCGTCCAATGTTCCTTTCCTTTCATCCAACCGAAAACTTGTTCACTGGACACTTTGGCTCACGATGTAACATGCCTCGGAAAGAGCGCATTCAGCAAACCTAATATACGAGCTACCAGAACTCGGAAATCACATGGAGGAGCAAAGCACCCGAACATGAGAGGGGGACGTGTTGTAACAAACGAACCAAGCACGAACTTTACGAGCGCGCTTTTGCGCAGTGGCGTGAACGCCCCCCTCCCTTTCTTTTTCTTGCGGAGGCGCTAAGAAAATGCTATATTTATTTATGTTTAAATGCAATCGTCTTTTATTTACGCATCTGATCTATTTAAAACTATTAATGAATTACATTTTGTATAAATAAATCTAGATTTGTCACGTTGTTTTTTCTTACAAAAGCGATTTTTAATTTCTTTCCTAACAGTCTTTGTGTCACCCCTTACCTATAGTCGCCTTTCAATCGCAACTCCCACAATCCCACGTGTTGATGTCGCTCGCTATTGGTTCTAGGTCGCTCTTAACCCGAAGCTTCGCGACAATGGACTCTATTCTCGACAAGCATGGCGGCTGCACAGCCGCCATTACCCGCCATATTGACTCTCCGGTTAGCTGTCGAGAGGTAACGGGTTTTAAAATTTGGGCAGGGAAGGGGAAGTGTTGCTAAATGAAATTGCGCGCTTTCACTAAGATGACAGAACGCGACATGGAGCTGCGAATTTTGTCAACTAACACTTCTTTATGGTCCTCGGCAGCTAAAGTGTGACGTTAGCGCTTCAAAAAGAAAGAAACCCGTACAGTGCATCCGCAAGTTATCGAATACGGCGGCGGTGGTCCACGATAGCAGCCATGTCAGCTAGCTGATTGGCTGAAGGAACATCCTGCGAGGAGTGGCACAGGTAGAGACGTTTCATGAACGTCACCCGCCGTGGTTGCTCTGTGGCTATGGTGTTGGGCTGCTGAGCACGAGGTCTCGGGATCGAATCCCGGCCACGGCGGCCGCATTTCGATGGGGGCGAAATGCGAAAACGCCCGTGTACTTAGATTTAGGTGCACGTTAAAGGTCCCCTGGTGGTCGAAATTTCCAGAGTCCTCCACTACGGCGTGCCTCATAATCAGAAAGTGGTTTTGGCACGTAAAACCCCATAATTAAATTTTTTTCATGAGCGTCAATTTGAGATTGCATCACGTTGCGCTGGGCAGCCACTGCAGAAATTTTCAGCCCTAATTTGTGGTGCAATGAGCCGCGCGAATCATGCTAATGAGGAGCCATATGCAATGGTGGGCAAGAGGCATGTGTATCGCAGTCGTTTGGGGCCAGGAGAATATTTTACTCGTAACGCGTGCTCAACTCATTTGCATCGCTATCGGGCGTTGTTGGCATTTGTGTTTTAGATCATCTATCTTTTTTTGAAAGAAAGGCGTTTATTTGAAATAATATTGGTGGGGAGTTACAAAGCTTCTGCGACTTTTTTCACTTTTCTCTAAATTAAAATTAAATTACGGAGTTTTACGTGTCAAAACCAGTTTCTGATTATGATGCACGCCGTAGTGGAAAACGCTGGAAATTTCGACCAACTGGGGTTCTTTAACGTGCACCTAAATCCAAGTACCACGGGTGTTTTCGCATTT
Organism: Dermacentor albipictus; assembly: GCF_038994185.2. Taxonomy (NCBI): domain Eukaryota; kingdom Metazoa; phylum Arthropoda; class Arachnida; order Ixodida; family Ixodidae; genus Dermacentor; species Dermacentor albipictus. Next base: position 79,904,361 of record NC_091824.1, read on the forward strand.
CGTCCCCATCGAAATGCGGCCGCCGTGGCCGGGATTCGATCCCGCGACCTCGTGCTCAGGAGCCCAACACTGAGCAACCACGGCGGGTCACTTTTCTCTCCTGCGTTCGAACCGTAATCAAGATTAATAAATTTTCGCATCAACAAAAGTTATGCCAACGGTGGCTTTTCAATTTATAAAGAGAAGTATACGCAACACGGCGCCTGGCAGTTTCCTCACGCGGTGCCAGTACGCAGCGAAGTGAACGAGAGATGGCAGCACCGACGCTTGCGGTAGAAGACAAGCGCGATGGCGCCAATATACGATGACTCATTCCGTTTCACGGAGACGTATGCTGGCCAATGAAGCAGACGACGTCTTGTATGCAGCTGACGATCGAAGCAAGAGACGCTTTTGACGAAATAATCATACACTTTGAGTTAGCTGCTTTATTTTTACTGCGGGGCAAAATTGTTGTGCTTTATGAAGAACGTTTGGTTCAGTTCTTTCATTTCAGTTTCTCAGGCAAACCGTCAGTTTTGCGTCACGTTACGAAAACAAAAAATTGGAGGACGCTTAAGCTTCGCCTTCAAGAGTGGAACGCGACAGCGTTCCCGTCGACCCGCTAAGAGGTGTAAGACAATGCGCTACGGCGCAGCGATCACTTACGAGGCGCCCCGCATCGGACTTTGCGTCCACCTATCACGCGGTGAGCGTCGAGCAACGCAGCGTTCGGCGCGGCAACGAAACGTGCGCCTGAGCAAACGGAACGAACCAAAGAACTCGGTGCCTCGGAGGGGGAAACGATCTACGCCAGCCAAACGTCGTGATCGGCACGGGCAGAAAGATAGATAGATAATAATCTAAAGAAAGGAACGGCGCTTGTTTCTGCAACCCGTCCCGTGGTGGCTAGAAGGCCCCTTCTAGCCACCCTACCCAGTGTGGGAGCACGGCGAAGCGTCGTCAGGGGAGATGGAGTTGGGGCCGCGACGTGCCTGGCACCGGTCCGCGCACAGCCCCAATGCGCGCGTGGCGGGCCACCTGTCGGGGCAGAGCCGTATATTGAGAGGAGGGGGTCTCGTGTGTTTGCCGCAAGATGGCTCTGCGTGTGCGGTAAGCGCAGAAGAAAGGTAGTGGAAACGTACTTCGCTACTCGTGTAAATGCGACTTCTGTAAGTTAGATGCTCATAATTACCGATATACACAGCAGTATAACTTTCTACGGCACGTTTCTAAGGCAACACCGCATTCACTAGAAGCGCTTTTGTACCGCTTTCAAGCATCGAACTCGTGGCTGAGTGGTAGCGTCTCCGTCTCACACTCCGGAGACCCTGGTTCGATTGCCACCCAGCCCATCTTGGAAGTTGATTTTTATTTATGAAGTGCCTGCCGTGATTTATCGCTCACGGCCAACGCCGCCGACGCCGACGACACCGGCTTTTCTGCGACACGAGCTCCTTAACGCTATCGCGTTAAAACGAGGCCATCAGCGCCATTCCGTACTTTACCGGGTCTACACCACGCCTCGAAGAAAACTGTGGAGCGTCCAGATTAGAGCCCCATGTGAATTGGCCTCGGAAGGAGTACTGACTTCGATATCCGCAATTTACTGCAGACAAGAATTACACAAAGATCACCTCCCCTTCGAGTTCGTGAAGATGGCCGAACAGCAAAGCCGTGTTAGTTACACCGAATGTTACACGATGCAAGTCAAACTTCGCAAGCAGTCTATATTATCAATCTCGGCCGCACAGCTCGGGGTTGCCCTCTTGGCACCTCCCGTTGAGCTTCGGCTTCTAGGGCGCGCACTTCGGTATCGGCCTCCCGCCGCTGCCGTTTAAACTCGGCATATGTGGCGCGCGATTCGGGGTCGGCCGTACGACGACGAGCCAACTCTCGCTGACGCTCGCGGTAGGCAGCATCTTCCTCACGAGTACGCACTACTCGTGGTCTTCCCGTAGTTGCAGCAGGCATGGAATGTGCCGAACCACTAATCCAAAGCGCAGTATATTGGGCGTAAGGCTCACCACTGGAAATGCGGGCGCTGCAATCGTCTTTATGATTGGTTCGCGATTGACGTGGCTGCCGGCACTCCTTGGTGGCGCAAAAAGTGCCGGCAGCCAGCCGCTCCTAGTATTGCGTTTCAATTGCTGGAAACGGTTCGTTGGCCGCAAACCGCCAGCATAAAATGGGTTTATTAAGATGTTATTATAAATATTCAGGTATTATTAAGATATTAAGATATTATTATTAAGATAGCAATCTCACAGGGGCAAAGAGGTCCCTTCATCCCCTTTTCCTCTTGTTGAGCTCTTTTTTTCCTCTCCCTCTAGGTCACAAGGCCCCTTTATAGAGAAGTCTGACAATGACGGCCCAGGGTCCGTATAAACAGCTCGCTGCAAAAGAGAATAGGAACAGAGCACGAACAAAACGCATGCGCGGACAAAGAAATTGGGGCGATAAAAAAAATAGATTTTTCAAGCAAAGTCATTGCACTTTTCAGCAGCTTAAAGGGCGGACGGCTAATGCGCGTGTCGTCATTTATTAAAATTTTAGAATCTGCCACTGTCTCCCGAGTTAGCTGTTCCCGGTATCTAAAGACGACCGAGGCGACTGATAATAAAGGCTCACACATGCAGTCTCGGAAGTGTAACGCGAAGTGCAAACAGGCGATACCCTTGAGGGAGCTGTGGTGCTGCATGAGCTGTATGTTAAAGGGACTAACAACTGGCCAGAATGTGTTGTGAGACGTTGATGAAAATGAAATGACCATAATTTATAGTAATAAGGATCCAGCACGTTGTTAATGATTTAAATAGGAATTACAATTTTAAATTGGCAAATAAAGTCTCAAAAATAAGTAAGACTTTGCGGTGAAATCTTGGTACATCGGATATATTCTATAAGATTACTGTACGTAAGTCCACTGTTAATAAGTACATCATAATTATTGCTTAAAATTGCAATTTGATATATTATTAGACACTTCCGCATTGGTCTTTGCTTCGGAAATAAAAAAAAAGGTGCACGCATGGCTAAGGCAACACGCTCAACTCCATGTCACACGTTAAGGCGTCATTTCGCTTTTAAGCCAATCGCTTTCTTTTTTATTGATTAAATACCAAAGCGGTTGGACAGCAAACTACGAAACCACGTAGCTATTATAGCAGAAATCATTTACCAATTCTGAAAACATGAATCGCAGGAATATTGACTTGATAAATAGAAGTGCGCCGCCCACTAATGCCAGCGTATAATCACTATCGCGCTCGCCCATCACCGTTTTCAGCATGCTTACAGTGAACAACTACGTCCTAACTGCAGATCGAAAAAGTTTGATAGAAAATGTTCCGCGGCGTTTTCCATGTGAGCCCTTCATGATTAAAGACTCTGACCGGTAAGCTTTCCATTACACACACAAAAAAAAATGGTACAATAAAAACTGGTTATCAGTCCCTTTAAAGCATCGGCCCGTCTGGACGGTCCAATGGCCCCCACAGATTAATGAGGTGTCATACACTACGCCACATTTTTTTCTTTTTTTTTGCAGGAAAGAAATTTCAATATATGCTTACTGGTGACTGAGTGCATCACGGCTGCCTTTTACTGCACATGCGATCTTGCAAAGCCCAGCTGAACAGCACATCACTGTATCGGGCCGCCATTTCTTTTTTTTTTAAACAATGCGAGACCCCATGAACATAATTGACCTGCCTTGGCTGCCTTGATAGTCTTCTCGGCAGGGGAGGTAAGAAGAAAATCTGGGTAGCTAATTTTATGCAGTTTCTCAATCTGTGCATGACTATTGCGCTGCATTCAGTGTTCGCAAGATTTGTACAGACAATCGGACGTGCCGGAAAGTAATGCCATTTGTTGCCAGTTTTGATTGACCAGAGCTGAGTTTCGAAAGGCTTTAACAGGTAGGGGTTTATGCATTCAGCATACCTATGTGTTTCTAAACGTGAGCTGAAGAACCACATACTATATCAAGTTGGCCGTGGGTGTCTAGAAGATACTTCGGCCTAGCCCCTGTTCCCTAAACAGCTTGAGACCAGCCGCTGCGTTGCGGTTAAAGCTGTTACTATTTTCAAAGGCTATTTAATAATCTACGCGTCACAATATATTGTGCAGAAGGCGAAAACTGAGCCTTTCCAGGGTCCTCTCAGCTCTACCCGAGGAAATGTTGCCACGAGCGGGTGCCATCTGCGGCCGTTCGGGGATTCCCGAACTTTGAGCGAAAATCAAGTGAAAGTTGGGCTAAGTTTGTCAGCAACTCCATGAAATCCTCAAGCAAAACCGCACATCCTGTCGCTGAAGTCAACTCGTCGTTATGGTCACAGATGCTTCGCTTGACCCACTGCAGCAGAACGTTTTGTCACATAGAAAAGTACACCTCCTCGACAACGATGATAAACAGGTTGCATCCCACACGATTCTAGTTTCTGAAACAGATTTGCGTTTTTGGATATCGAGATGCAACCGCACTGGCCAGAAATTGGACAGGCTACTTGACGCCCAGCGACACAACGAAAGAGTCACCAAGAGCCTGGGAATTTTCGCAGATTATCTCAATAGGCTTCCGTTCGCCTGTTAAGCTACTAATCTTCGTAAGTTGATGCAGTCAGGGAGGAATTATCTCGAAGCCACGTTTCTTTGGCAGATATAACTGGAGAAAGTCAATGAAGTACATCTTCGCCACCGAAGAATATATATGACACGGGCTACTTACCTGGACATGCGCTGTGCGTAAGGCTGGACTCACGTTTGATTGAAGAACTTGCATTACGGGAATACTTTGATGCAGGTTTTATAATGAAGAGCGTCCGAACGCCATCATTATATCCTTAACTTGGAGTACTAAAGTCGACCAATACTTTGCAACAGTGTTGGCTCAGAGATTAGCTGTTCTCTTCTGGGGGGGAGGGGGAGGGTTGGGGGAGGGGGCTTAGATATCACGCAGTTTGAGAACTACTGCGTTTTTTCTATTTATTTTTTATGTTCAATATCTGGTGGGCATAGAGATTGCGGCTGCAGCTAGCCTAGGACTCATGATATACTTTGAAGTTCGCGAGAAAGCTTGAAATACGGCCCAAACACTTGTGCAGCAAAACAAAGAATAACAGCGCTAGTTGAGTCGGAACAATGCTATGAGTTTTTTTTTTCATTATATCGCTTCAGCGCATTTGCGCTACCTGCGTTTCGTATCACGAACAGAAGAGAGATACAAATACGGGAAGATCACGTAGGCTAATCCTGTATTTTGGACATACGCAATAAAAAAAGGAGACCCTTCAGACATTCTATTCAAATGACATCTAAAGATTATGGACCAAGACCCTGATTCGCATGCCGTACTCGCTCAGTAGTAAAATGTGCAGCGTGTTGGGTCAGAAGACGGAACGGACGGGCTATCCAACCACCATTTATTTCTCTGTTATTCATAGGGTGGCTCATTAAATAAGAAAATACCGCCCGGGTGCGAACAGCGACCGACATTTGCATTTAGAACGCTCTCCGCTCGTTTACTTATGTACACTGATATATGATCGCGAGCATGGGGATCGAGCAGAGCCTCATGCATTACGCGCATTAGCCGTAAGCAGGCAAGATGAGTTTTTGCCGATAAAAGGCCCCTGACGAGAATATAAATTGCACCTATTAGGCCGCCACAAGGTACGACGACGAAGTAATGAGGATTGACGAAAAATAACACTCTAAATTTAAAGAGCCATCCTATAGTGCGATGGCAAAATCATTTGGCTGCGAAGCACGTGCTAGCCATCAAGGTTGATTCATGGTGGTCGCTAGTCTGCTCTGATGGCGTCATGAGAAGAGTTCTGTGTACTGGCATTAGTAATGAAACGAACCTCCTAAAAAAACTGGCTATCAGAAATAAAAAGCAGCATACTCATAGGTTATGTAGTATTTAGGAATACGTGCTGGCTTGATTCTCCTGCATTTTTAAAATTTACTTTCATTGCAGAGTGCAAATGGGCTAGAGGACAAAGTAAAAATCTTGCAGTTTTGACTCATTTGTGACAGTACGGGAGATCGAGTCAATGTTTCCAGCCAAAGGTTTTAATTTTAATGTGGCGTAACAAGTATCCAAGGCATTTTGGCGAACTATGTTTACGCAGTTATAGGCCGTGTATTCTCAAGTAACGAGCTGCATTGGATCACGTGCTTCCTCCCATACTGTACTACTAGACGATTACAATGCGCTTTAAGAAGCGTACAAGTGAAATGGCGAAGACTATGTTGGAGGCAGCCGCTCATTGTATTTGCAGAGAGTCCTGGCTTCAGCTGTAGCAACGCTTGAGCTGAGTGTTCGAGATCCACTGCCACTTGTTCAAATCATCACACTGGTACAATCCGGCTCGCCGCGTTTTCTTGCCGCAGTTGCACGAGTTTGATCTACAAGGCCGATGATAAGCAAAGCTTTCTTTATCCTAAAGTGTATCAGATGATAATGCTAGGCTTCACCTAGCATATTTTTTGACCGTGTGTCTCTTTTTTATATCTTATGGATTAGTAACAGACTTTAAAGTTCCTGTTGCATTCAAAGTGGCTTCCTCTAGATTGAAGATTTCCCCTAAAGCACGTGTACAATATATCTGCATTTCATCGGCAAAATATTGCTACTCGGCATTACATAGGTCGTCTCCCCTCAATATACTTTAGTAAAAATAGCTCCATTGAACGAAATTGGTCACATTCATAGCTCATTTCCACTCTTACGCATTTGTGAGATTATTCAGTCAATTACAGTAAGGTCCACCTCTTGTTTCAGCTCTTATATAATCAAGGTCTAAAGCGATGCAAACAGCCCTTTCCTCATATATATGTTGAAACTGGTGCATGCCTTTTTTTCAGAACGAGGAAAAAGGCTTGGGGGCTCTCGTAATCTTACTTATTGAGCTCTTCATTTTTTTGTCTCTTCTTTCACCTTTTATTCCCTTTACCTTTCCCCAGCACAGGGTAGCCAGGCGGTACTCACTGTGGCTAACCTCTTTGTCCTTCCTCCTCTTTTGTCTCTCTCTCTCTTTCTTCATGGTTTCTCGCTTCAACATACGGAACATTTTCGCTGCATACAAAAACACCTACGACAGACAACACAAGAATGGCTGTCCTAGATATTGAGTTCGTGCCTGGAATTGCTCAGGAGCTGCTGAACCTCTCGTTGCAGTGACCCGCCTGCGTGAATTTCAGCCAGTGGTGCGAAATCCACAGAATATTTTGGACCCGGGACAAAGTAAGAAGTGACACGCAGAATAGGTTTCGGAAGGGCAAAAATGACAAGAAAATAAAAATATCGTCCGAGCCGTGATAACTAAGAGTACAGCGCATTTGAGGAGAAAAATGATAGAACCAATGCTGGCATACCGAATTCATTGCTATGCTAATTTGTAACGTTGCCACGTTTCTGATCTTCTCGCAAAGATTGCGCGCAAGGTGCATCCTGTTGTTGAGGAACACCGAATAAAACAGACAACTGAGCGCTACGTGAAGGTATAACCTCTTTGTAATGTCGGTAATGTCAATGACACCCTGAAGCAATCTTTTTTTGGTGGGAATTGTATATTTCAATGCAATAAAGAGATATGCATAGAGCTAGCACCAATTGGTACCTCAGGAACATATCAGTGCTTTCAGAGAGGCGTTTATACTGATAAGCAATTTTTTACTCACAGTCAAGAAAACTGAGCTGTTTAGCAATTGAAGTAGCTCAAATATAAGCAGTGTGCCTGCTATGGCGAATTCTGCCGTGATGATGAACGTCATTTACTTTGACACATAGACTCAACGAATGAATGAATGAATGAATGAATGAATGAATGAATGAATGAATGAATGAATGAATGAATGAATGAATGAATGAATGAATGAATGAACGAATGAATTTATTGACGCGATCCTCGGGGCAGCAAAATGAGAAATTCTTGATGTCCAATAGGAGCCGCAAACACAAAAACTGGACGCGGCCGTAAAATGCTGTCTTCAGTCTTTGTTTCTCTTTGTCCAAGTTCACTCCGCAGTTATGTTACAGACTTGCATCAGTGTTCCTTGCTTCCAGAAAGAAAAGGGGTTTCATAATGGTAGTGAAACAAAAGTGAGCACGTTATGATGATTTTCAGGACACATATTGTGCCAGTGTATAGAGCAGGACAGTTAAAGTTAAAGCGCAGCTTTCAGAAGACTGCAATTGGGATGGTTGTAAAAAAACAAAAACAAAAAGTACAAACATTTTGCATTACAAAATGACCACAATTTCCACCTGGCTTTGATACAGAAGCGTAGACACGGAACTTTGCGGGCACCAGTGCTAGATGCCGAAAAAAAGTATAAGAGAAACAAATAAGAAAAGGTGGACGCTGTGAAAATTTTATCAAACTACACTACGATAAACGATCTGTAGGAGCATGAGATTAAAATTTGTATAGCTCCGGACTCATCCGGAATTTCCCTGGGACCAAACAGTGCGATAGCACCTAACTTCCATGGCAGATTAACACAGAAAGCGAGAGCACCACTGAATCACGCACACTGCTCCCAATTTGTAATAGACTCGGCATTCCTATTAAGTGTGCTCTACCCAGTGACTATTACCTAGCACTGTACACATGAAAAAAGGCTGGACGAATAAAACTTGGTTAATTATGTGCAGCGCGAAGGAACTCGACCTCCGAAAGAAACAATCAACGAAAGGCACATTCGCTAAAATGCTTGCAAGCACGCTTGTGACAATGCACCGCACATGTGTCTCCGTCCTGCCATCCTCTCCTACTTGCTGCGTAAGGTGCGCTTGCAACCACTGCAGCTCGTAGAGAAATACGTCATGATGACACGCGACCTTAACTTTTGCCTCCACATCATTGCAGCTTACCGTATAACCTTTTCAGTGGCTGCTAAGAGTGAGCTCGGAGAATGAACTTTCTGCCTCCTGGCAGAGGCGGCTATCTAGATGTAAGACGTGAAAAAAAAAAATGCGCCTCAATTATTCAAGCTGATATCCATGGATACAAGAAACTGGGCAGCCAACTGCAAGCCGCATTGAAGATCGAGAGTCTTGAACTAACTCGCGTCCTCTCGTATAAGCTTTTTTTCTGACGTGCTAACTCGGCCCACTAACCCGCGGTTGTTTATTTTTTCTCTTTTTGCGCGTAGACAGGTGGTTTTATGTATAAACACAGAAAACGGTGTTCAGCGCTTTCCTGTTGCTGGTACTCTTGCATCAGTGCCGTGTTTACTCAGACGAAGCGAGGCACACTAAGAAGAGCAGTACATTATTGAAGTCATTCTACTGTATATAGACAGGCCCAGAGCAGCAGAGCCACTCCTTGAACTGTACCTGAGGGTGTGTAATGTTGTGATGGAGACGGCTTGCGGGTGTCGTGCTCCCTCGGTTCTATGGGCTATCCCAGGCAAGAGGTTCTGGATTTAGTCTCAACTGGATGGTTAACCTATACCTAAGGCAGTGCGCTGCTTGCGTTTTGTTCACATACTGAATATACATGTCTTTCAGACCGAGGGTTACTGAAATAAGAAAAAAAGAGTTCCAGATGGGAAAGCGGAGTAGCGTGCATCGGCGCCTTTGATGCCTCCGGCGGCTCTGGACATTTAGCTCTTTCGTTGGCTAGGAGTAAAGATGAGAAATCACTGTTTGTGTTCGGTGCACAGAGAATGCTTGCTCTCTATCCTTGTTTACGTAGAACAGCCCCGAAGAAAGAAAATGGAGTGGTACAGCTTGAACGGATGTGCAAAAGAAAGTGAAACACGGTCAGGATATTGGTGCAATGACGACGTGCGTAGTATTTCGCAAACGATAGGTGCCGTTGACGACGAGAAGCGCGCGTAGTGCCCGGATGCATCCGGCATTTGAATCAAAGCAATATCAGCATTCCAGTCTTTCAGGCGCGGATATACAAAGCTTAATGAGCACTTACCGTGCAAGTGCACGAGGCGCCGCTAAAGACTGAACGACTGCATGCATCATTCATTATTTGCGTACTGGATGCGTAAGCATATTACTCCCATTTTTTACTCAGTAGCAATACGGCATACCTTCAAACACTTGAACATTAACATTTGTGAAATTCTGTGCACATGACAGCGAAATAAAGGGGGGGGGGGGTCATAGAGATAGCTTGTCCTGAACTTAAAAGCAACAGCCGTATATAGAACAGCAAAGTCTAGCAAGCAAAACATTGGTTTTAGTTCTCAATGACTTTTTGAGCTGTTGCCTGTTTTGGAGACATCCACCACTTGTATGAATGAACATGCTCCAATCGGGTACCCCTCTCGCATCCTTTAACCATCAGAAGCCTTCCACCAGAAGGTTTGAAAATGGACGAGTGAATATTTTTGGCAACAAATCTAATTTTTTATTCAAGTTTGACACAAAATTTGTAAAGTCGTAAAAGGAGACTAAATTCGTAAACTTTATGGAAGATTCAGGAGTGTTGGCAGGTACGCTATAGATATTTTTCCCCTGTGGGGCGTGAAGACTCGGATTTCATTCCCTGTTAATGCAGCCGCATTACTATAGCTGGCGGAACATAGAAGCGCCCATGCACAGAGAATTAGGTAGACTTTAGGAACCCTAGGTTGCCGAAACTTATGCGGCGTCCTGAACTACGGCGTCTTAGCACATGGCTGTTGCTTGCTCCCGAATAGTAAATTCGTGGGCAAGTTGGTGGGACATTTTGGCCAAAAAAGGAGCACTAAGGTAGTGCGGAAAAGCAGTTACAGAGAAGTTGAAGGGAAAGACGCTCACTTTCAACTATGGTTTATTCCACTTACGAGCAATGACACGCACCTAGTCGGAGCGTGAAACAAATAGAGGGTTTTTAAACGAACATTTCAAAAAAATTCTTAAAGGTTGTCTGAGGCAGATAGCACCATTCTAGTTCATGAAGTGGCCTAGCCGAGCAGCGGACACTACTTGCACAAAAATTAAAACCAATAATCGACTAATTAACAAAAATTTACCAATGCAGTTTTTAACTGATTACCTTATGGCCCATATTTCAGTTTACAAATTCTAGCCGTGGAACTCGCAAGGCGGATCCACTTGGAACGAGTTCTCGGGTTGACACCAGTTTCGAGATATTAATTCGCGAACTTTGCGGAGGAATGCATTGGCGTTCCAGTTACGTTCTTGACACAACGTAGTCTTATACATTCAAGCGCGTTTGTAACAGAAACGCCAGTTCATTTCTCAGCTAAATAAAACTGTTTTACGCCAACTTGGGTAACTGGTTATGAGTCACTAGTTACGTGCTGCTCTTCACCGAACTTCTTTGACGCCAACTATGGCGGAGGGCTGCTCAACAGGAAAGTTAGTGTGCGTTCGCACAGCTCCCATGTATTCATTCCGATGAAGGCAGAATGCGGCCAGGTCTCCGCTGGCGAGTCAATTGAGTGAAGCGTAAGGGAACGTCCATTTCATTTCGTTTCGTTTCGTTTCGCCGTTTTTGCATGCACACTTACTTGGCGTCTTAGGAGACGTTTTAGTTTTCCGCGTGTAGGCCGTGCATATGCCGTCGATGACGAGCCAGCGTGACGCGCGGCGGCTGCGTCGGTGTCGTGAACGCGCGTCGAGTGTGTATAACTGATATCGCAATGAAAGACAGAGAGGCAAAGAGAGCGGTAACTTTTAAATGAAAGGCATAGATTTTCGCTGTCGTCTGACTACTCTGCATTGGTAAGGGAGCAAGGGATTGAAATTATCTGAGAGGCTACGTATATGATTCGAGGGAGCAATAATAAAAGGGCTGTCCATCATTTTTCAAGCACCTGCTATGTTGTAGCTAAACGTGATGTGGTTTCTTTGGGAAGATGAGCCGTGGTTGCTTAGTGGCTTTGGCGTTGCGCTGGTAAGCACGAGGTCGCAGGATCGAATCCCGGCCGCGGCGGTCGCATTTCGTAGGGGGCGAAGTGCAAAAACGCCCGTGTACCGTTAATCGGGTGCACGGTAGAGAACCCCAGGTAGTTAAAATTATTCAGGAGTCCTCCACTACGGCGTGCCTCAAAATCAGATCGTGGTTTTGCCACGTAGAGCCGCAGAATGTAATATTGTTGGGGAAGCGCGGATAAATTTCTAAAAGATACCATTTCGATCTTCCTACTGACTTTCTAAAACTGTGTATGGGCGCCCGCAACGCCTATTACTGCACGCGATGACAATCCCAAGCTGCTAGATGCCAGAAAAAGTGGTAGCATGTTGGATTTCAATGGGAATGGTTACTTTGTGCTTAACAATGAAAGTATAACCCTAATAGCCATGCTCATCATGCAGTCGGCTGCACAAGTCCTTAGTTTTGTTTTTTGTCACGTATGATCACACATGTTTCCTACAGGCGCAGTCTGCGTAGCCTGTTCCTGGTAATTGCGGTAATTGTGCAATGGTTTTGCACGAATATGCTGGTAAGGAACACCTACACTGCGTTGTGACGGCTCCGGCACAACGTAACAGCGCAAAGCATTTTCGACATCTTGAATAGGACAGCGACCCTCGCACCACTGGCACAAAGCGACTCGCACGAATTCGCGTTACCAAGTAAGAGGGTATACACTTCAGGATCCACAGATACACCACTCCGTTCGTCTGCACGATGGTAGCGCCTAAACTTTCAGCACGCGGCACTGTAAATTATAAATTACGCTATGACACATAGAAAACTTAGCAGCAGCACTTAAAATGTAATTCAACAATCCAGGAATCAACGCGATCAACAACAATCATAATCAAATTCATGAATGTATCTGCGCAAGATGATTCTACCTGCGACAGGTTTTAGGCCACGTCACCTGACAGTGCAAAGTTTGCTTTGCACTGTTTCACCGTCATGAGACGCAACATGACATTTTGTGCAACTTTTGGAGACAAATTAAATATAGATTTTCGTTTACGGAATAAAATAATGCTCATTTTCACGAACGTGACACGCGATCCTCCCCTTCCCATTACAATCTATACATATGTCCTGAGCTATAAATGGTCCTGTTAATGGCAGTTACTTTTTCATTGTTATGAAACCATAAGCAATGAGACCAGGAGGAAAAACCAAACACCACCGAAAGGACACTAACACACATTTTGCGTCTGTGCAGCGCTCTTATCTATTGAGATGTTGTGTTGCTTGTTGCAAAGGGCAAATTTCAATCGCTTGTTTTCGTACCAGCAATGTTTCTACATTGCTTTAACGGATTTTAATCCTCGTCCGTGAGCGGACGAGTGTGCATTACTTTCAAAATTCAGGCGAGCGAAAAGGTGTGGTTATCAGTTCAGCGGCACGGCGCAAATCGTGACACTAAAAGAAGGATTCTGGTCCGGACAAGAGGGCCCAGGCCACCGGTGCGAGCCTTCTCTTCTGCAGAAGGAATCGCGCCAGCCAGCCGGAAAAAGTTGCACGCTGGAGGCATGCTATCGATCGGTGGATGCCCTTGCAAAGCATTGACACCTCAGTGCGCAGACAGTGAATTTCACTGCTGCGTTGAGCCACGGAAGTAGTCGCCAAAGTATCACCGTTTCACTTTGTATCTTAGCAAGAGGGCGCGAGAACTTTCATGAGACTCCAAGGCGGATGCACACAAGCAAAAGTAATTACACGCAGTGTGTCTCGGTTAAGTGCAAACGAGAGAAAGACATATGTGATGTGGCTCCATTGAGAATCCACGTTTAAGATATGAACACTTCATTTCCACGTGACTCACTCCCAAGAAAGGGCAGATGCGTTGAAGTACGACTAATTACAAAACGCATGAGAGGATATTTTATCTTGATTTAGGCTGACTCTCACATGGCCCGCTTTTGCACTCTCGTTCCTCGAATACTTGTCGAAAGCTCACAATGTCTTTCTGAGTACTAAATTGCAGATATACCGTTTGTAAACTATTTCCTACGCGATTCTGTAAGTGGTAAAGCTCCTTGCAAAGGCATACAAGAATCACATTCTTCACTTGCGGCAGAACGATTTTGTTTCTTCGAGCAACACTTACAAACAAAGTGACAGCTTTTATAGCTTTTATACCTTACAGGGGGCATTTTGTCATACATGAAAAAGAAAATTCCAGGATTTTACGTGCCAGAATAACGATCTGATCATGAGCCTTGCTATTTCGTCACAAACTGAGGTCAGCTTATGCTTACCTTATAGCAGAGAAGTTCGTTTCTGTTCACGACATGCATGACCATTTGTTATGTACTGCTGAGAATAGCTGCAAGCAGCCCTAATAAGGCTCGCCTCGCAGTTTTTTGTGAGTTTGAGGAGGGCTGTCTATGATCCAACAAAGAGACAAATTATATAGATGGGTGCAACGCTGCGGTACGACTGATGAAATAGAAAGTACCTCGCGGACTTATTTTGGTTTTTCATTTGGCTGGGGTGGTGCAGAGATGCATAATGGTTTTTAGTCTGATTGTGCCCCCTTCTGACTGGTCCAGAGCCACGTCAGGGCAATGACCCCATCGCGGCAGCGATGTATAGGTAATAAATAGAGAAATGCAAATTTCTGTTTCTTTTCCTCTTTAATCTTATGCTACATCATAATTTTCCGTTTATAAAACATAGCTCTATGCCATAGCAACTAATTTACAAAGACCAACTTACGAAGATGATAGTGCCTGCGTTTGTTTGCCACGTCAACGTTCCATTACGGAGAATGGACGTCGTATGCGCGCAAACGAGCAGCTTTATTAGTGCAGCTTTCAGGAGAAGCTGACAATGGCGCAATAAAGAGGGTAAACGTTGAATGCGTGCTGAGGCAGTTATGATCTCAATCTACGAAGCTTATCAAAAGGCGCGAAATTCTCAGCGATTAATTTACATCAGCATGTGGCTGGTGTGACCGACATCGGTCTAATGAATTCATATATTTGCATATATACGTGCCGCTGCTGACATACTGCTGACGTGCACCTACACCTTGTGACTCAACTTTGGTTATGAGAAGGAAAATAAGTACTCGAATTTACTTGAGGTTGATTCATTTGATAACTAGGTGGTAAACGAAAATGATGCCGCAGCGAGGGAGAGCACCTACTTTGTGTTTTATTCTCAGAGCTACCGGTAACGCTAAACGCAGAGGAGTTCAACGCACCTCGCTATAGCGTCATGTATTTTATGACTGCACTCATTGGATTGGTTCAGTTAGAATTTCCGTATCTGTTCCCAGCGTCTTAACGTATAACAAGCGAACCGCAATGGTCTGTCCACGCCAGTCTACGAAATACTGGAATTTTCTTGATGCAGTATTGCAGCGCCTCACAATTATTCTACTAACTCCACCCGGAGAAGTACAATGACGCGCGAATCATTTCGCGACTTCATATCAGGTGATTTCTCTGCAACGAGAGACGTGGTACTGCTCGGAAAGCATTGCGTATACATTCTGTTTTTCATTTCAACACCAGAAGTCTTACAAACACATCCTATGAAGTCAGTTTATCGTTACTTAAACTTAATTAAAGGCTTGACTTACCTTGTTTTAGTGAGACGCGGTTTACACCAGAAGATCATCCCTCGACCCGATGATGTAGTTTCGTAACGCCCGGCGCTCCATTATTGCACCTCCGCGGTATTTGGAGGATGGGAGGCGCGATGTAAACCAGAAGCATTGGCACCCGGTCGTTCCTCCAGCGGGAAGGCCAGTGACGTCAAATTCAACTTTAAAGCTAAGCTCTCTTTGTGAAGTATCTCAGAATTTGCTGACTACGCCTGCTGTGGCTGCTGTATTGCTGAATACCTTACACATAGAAGAAAAAATATGTACAGTCGACCAAAAACGTTTCCGGGCCAAGACATCCGACAAAAAGCTGAATGTCTCCTCAGCCTTAGAACGCAGCCTGGTGTTGCCATTTCCAGCATTTAGTGGTACGTGCGAACAACATTCGGATGCACGGTTTTACTGGCTGCTTTTAAACGCTACTCGTATATTTAGAATTTTCTGAGATCTCGTGGTCCGTAAACTTGTTTGGTTGACTGTACATAAAACGCGCATGTTGGAATCTGTGTGAAGCAATGCTTTGGTGAAGCGGCTAATTAGTAGAACTACATACCATGCGTACAATTTTGTCAATTTTCAGTGCATTCAACGCGTGATATCAAGCAATGTTTATGTTTATGCTCTACCGTCGACAAGCTGCGCCTTAATGCAAGCGCCAAATAAGCAGATTCACAAGGTACAGCGTCGTGGTAGGTACGTTTTCGGGAAGCCAAGTGTGTGCCAAATAAACAGGAGCACGAATTAGTCACACCTCGTAGGCAATATTGTTTATTTAATAATGCGCTACACATTATAGTTTTCTTCCAGTCACCGTGCGGCCAAGCAGAGTTCATCCTTAGGTATTCTTTTGTTGCTGTAATGCCTCGCAAAAGGTACCGTACGGGATAACTATTTAGCCCAAAAGATAATTTTTTTCGTTTGGCACCAAGTCCAAGCGGCGAGATTTGTACTGAAGTTATAGTAGTACGGCGCTATAAAGGTTAAATAAATATAGGAAGAGATCCACTTATAAGGTGGCCGTGCGTCTTAATAGGAAGCTTTGGCTCGGACCCAACTGCAATGCTGCCAGTTTAAGCACATATTAAAACGTAGAAATACTTTTCTGAGAGCCCCTGGGCCGCTTTTAATAAATTTTATTGCATTTGAGCGAGAAAATTGTATCCTAGTGACTATCGGAAGCGAAATATTTATTTCTGGCCTGAAATAAAAAAATAAAGAGTGGCCAAACTTTGCAAGTTTGAAAAATATGTAGAAGCACGAACCTTACAAATCGGTAACTCTGCAGCAAGAACAGATATCGCGGTTCTGTAAACTGCACCAGTTAGAAAATCCAAAGAGGAGAAATTTGGTATATTATTTTATATATGTCGGGACTTTCTTACGTTGTTTACAAGGGTCTTGCAAAAGTCCTACTATAGCACATTAGCGGTGTGCTTAAGAGTGGAGTTTGCGTCGACGGCTAACACACGACGCCTATTGCGTCAATTCCGCTCAGCGCGCTGTGCACTGCGTAGGCGACAGTCACGTGATTTAACCACAGTGATGATATTGGTTTACTCAACTATATGCACGGCCGGCTCAACTGCACAATATGGTCGACACGAACTCTGAAGAGAGAGTGTCGTTGAGGCTGAGTAGTAGTATAGACGATACGAGGATTGCTTCTGCTCGAGGCATTTTCTCTGTGCAAGAAAAATGTTTCATAATAACTTCGCTAATTAAATAAAATATGCCGACTCACCTTTTTTTTGCCAACTTTAGATCACAGTCTTAGTGGTGAGATTGAAGACGAAGGGTAATAAAGTCACGCGTGCTTATCAAAAATCCCAACACTAGTGTTGGGATCACTGCGGCCACATAAAGGATGCATAAAGGTAGGACACACGAAGGAAACATAAAAGCAGTGGCCAAATTTCAACATGGAGGAAACATACAGTACGGTAACATAAGGGATACATAAAGGGAGGACACATGAAGGAAACGTAAAAGCAGTGGCCAAATTTCAACATGGAGGAAACATACAGTACGGTAACATAAGGGATACATAAAGGGAGGACACATGAAGGAAACGTAAAAGCAGTGGCCAAATTTCAACATGGAGGAAACATAAAGTACGGTAACATAAGGGATACATAAAGGGAGGACATATGACGGAAACATAAAAGCAGTGGCCAAATTTCAATATGGAGGAAACATAAAGGACATTTCCTCATGTGAACTGCGGGAAACATACAGTAAACATAAAGGACATAACCATTTTCATAAGGGCTAGCACCGCTTTCGAGATATCCGTGCCCAATATCTGGCAAAATATGCCTCGGCTTTCCAGCTTAGCTGGTCTTGATTTTTTAAAGGCATGCTTTTAGGAAACTGCTAAATGCATCGCCCGTGTATTTCGTAGTACATTTTTGCGCTGCATATCTTGCTTGCTACATGAAGGAAATCATCCGGAGGGAAATTCCCGGCTGCCAATGAGTGAGGCTGCCAAAATGGAGAAACTTCGAGAGAATAGAAGAAGCTGTTCAAAGTTGTGCTCGATGTTTATCTGCCATACGCAAAGTATACAGTATTCAACGGCCAATGTGCCAAGACCAGTCTTGTGACCTCTACTGAATTATTTCTAATAATGTTTTAGAATTGCATCATGCAAACAAACTCATGAAGTATTTCATTCACAGCACATTACTTTTATCTGAAGTCATCTCAAAACTGCTACAATGTGCTAAATGATATTAGCGCGAAACACTAAGAATTTGATGAAATTTAACTGGCGTCGCTTTTTACAGGCAACGCATTGGCGCTTGTGCGATGCCATCACAAGCTCGATGCCATCTGAGGAGCTCAAGGACAGCGCTATACCTTGCTACCGCCTTCAGCGCTTCGCCCTGCAGGCAAAACTGCCAATTCTTTAGTACCTGATGGAATATTTTTTTACGCAGATCACAGGTGAGCCAGTGGATCCGGTTTTTATATGCGTAGTTGGGCAACAATTGAATAGATAAAATGTACGAAAATTAAAAAAAAGAAAAAAAAACCGCTGAACAAGGTGTGTTTTTTCCACTTAGAGGTCTGTGAGCTTTACGGCTACCTATGAGCCGAAGTTCAAATGTACTGGCATCACGCCGTGGTTGGTGTTTTGATTGCACAGAACAGACGTGGTGTTAGTGGCACAATGTTGTCAGTCAACATGAGTGTTGACTTGTGTTTAGAAGCTGCTGTTAATGTAAGGGTGGCATGGGGCCGTATTCTGAAAGTTTCGCCTTCCGCAAAAGTTACGCCACCCCGAAAGTTACATTCAGTAAAACAAGCGACTGCTTACCTGTGACGTCAGCGTGCACTACCAGCGCGCTCTCTCGAACACTTCACATCGCATGAGAGATCGCGCCCGGCGTGTGCAGAGCGGCTCGGGTGTGTTGTTTTCGAGTGTAGCGGCCGCCGTACGGGTTCTGCGCACTGACTACGTTCGATTACGGCCACTTTAGGTAAAATAAATTGAATAAGGACGTGTGAAATGTTTTACGTTTTATGAATCAACAAATATCACCGCGAAACAGCGCGTGTAAGACGCCAACAAAAAGGCTACTATAAACTACCACTTATCTGATCTCTACTACACTCCACCACCAACCGAACGCCCAGAGACACCAAAAAGACGTGTTAATTTATTCATAATATGTCGAGAGCACCCACCGACACCCTGACGTTAATATGAAGTAGGCCGGAACTACAAGATGGCGCTGTTTATTTTCCGGTTTTGCTAAAATCGCCAATCAGCGAGCGCCGTTGGCGGAGGCGTGGCCAGGGCGATAGTTTCGTGGAAGGCGAACGTTTCAGAATACGGTCCGTGGACACACATCGGGCGGCCTTTTTGCGTTTGGCTATGTCTCCTCAGATGGTTCAACAAAAATTGTCTGGAAAAGGGTATCAGAACACTGGTGTCATCCTAAGAATTCATTCCAAGTGGACCCCCCTTGTGATCTCCACGACTAGAATGAGTAAGTTGCACCACGGGCCATAAATTAATTAGGTTAAAGCCTAATTAATAAATTTTAGCTAATTGTACACGCGGACAACTTTCTGTGCCAATGAAGGGAGAGCTACGGAGGCAAAGCGCGCACAAGTGGGAGCGCTTCTTAAAGGAGTCCCATGTTTTGGCCCACGTTAGTTTAAGATAAGGAAGGGAAAACATAAACACCTTATTAGCAACAGTTAAATAAGATAAAACACGCCAGTGAATGCAAAAAAGTTTACTTATTTTGCGGCTTGTTCCTACCGCGTCTTGGAAAGACGGGAAACCATCGCACGTGAAGCTGCGTCGATTCAGCGTCTGTTCCGAGCAACCATAAGCACTGTCAAATGCTGGCGGACTACTTGGCGTCGTAACGCATCTGCAACAGCCACGCGTACGTATCTTTCCCTGGATTGCCACAGAAAGTTGTCCGCAAGTATAGTCGATTATGCATTTCATTTTATGCGAAGCATATTACTAGAGCTCAACCCAACTCCTCAGGCGCGGCGGTGTCGCCTTCAATACCACGTGACACCATGACGTCACGACAGAGGAGAAACGGGGATCCAACTCGCGCCGTCGCTCGCGGCGTCGCGGCGGTATATAAGCAGCTGCGCTTGCCTCTGCTAGACACTCACGAGGTGAGATGCCTCCTGGAGACAGAGCTGCACGTTGAAATGAGAAGCGAAGGTTGCGGCGTGCTACAGAGACTGTTTCTAGGTGGCTTTGCTACGGCGCAGCCACTACGCGCCCCGCATCGGACGCGGTGAGCGTCGAGCAACGCAGCGTTCGGCGCGAAAACGAAATGTGCGCCTGAGCCGACGCCGACGACACCGGCTTTTCTGCGACACGAGCTCCTTAACGCTGTCGCGTTAAAATAAAGGCTAGTATGCTTCGCATCCTGAGGTTAACCTTAGCTAAGCCACAGCCATTTTTTTTTGTGCAAATAACGTCCGCTTCTTCGAGTGGACCATCTCATCAACTATAGTTGTGTTTCTGCCACAGGCAACCTCTTGAAAATTGCGAACGTGTTCGCTGAAACACCCGGTACAAATACATTCACCTCGCTTTTGGAGATGTTAGCTTAAAGGTCATGAAGGAAGTGTAAAGAAATCGATCGCTGAGCTTTTCTTTGCCTCTCGTGATTATTTCTATAAATATGTATTAAAAAAACTTTGCAGCCGAGCCAGGGAAACAAGCAGAGTTTTCATGATATGGTACATTTCCAGCATTTACGTGTATCTGGCTCCACTGGCAGTCGAAGCTTGTGCCGGTCAAC